>NW_021635417.1:0-23796 GCF_004799145.2 Neltuma alba | reverse complement strand
CCCTAAACACATACTTTTGCGATCTATATTTACATACTTTGGGCATAATTAGGTTCCATTGTGTATAAGAGTTGGTGAGAAGAATTATGAGGTTTTGCAAGTGTTTTTACATGTTTTTATATGATTTTATTTGTGTGTACTTTTGATCCCTGCTTTGGCATGAATTTCAGGAAGTTTCAGTAGCATTTTCGCCATTCTGTCTGAGGCGCCGCGGCGGATGACGGAGGCGCCACGGCGGATTTCCAAGGTACTCTCGGTGAAAAGCGCCGCGGCGGATGGACTAGGCGCCACGGCGGACGGAGGTTTTCATGAAGCTCAGGATCATTAATCAAAACGACGCCGTACAGGACAGGAGCCGCGGCGGATTGACGGAGGAGCCGCGGCGGATGACCGAAATTTCCAGATTTAAAAGCTGAAGTCGCGCGCTTCAACAGGAGGATCAGATTTCAGTTGCTCACTCTCCCTCCAACGCGATTTTCTTGCTCTCTCCCCTCTCCTCTCTCTCTCTCATTTCTCTCTTCCATTTTCGTCCAATTCCATCAATTTCCACCGATCAACCATGGATCTTTCATCAATTCTTGCTGTTTCTACCCTAATCCAGAGTATGAGTAGCTGAATTTCCAAGTTCTTCTAGCAATGAAGCTGACCTGAGTTCATGGAGCTAAACAGGGAGTCATTTCAGATCTATTTTCTACCTTCTATTCTAAGTCATTTGTTTCAGTTGAACAATTGTGATTAGAATGAAGATTGAGTGATTAGATTTATGTTTCTTGGAATTTAGATCTGATTGAACATTCAGATGTGAGTTGTGTCCTTTAGTTCAGTTGAATAGAGGATTCTCTGTTGATTTGTAAATCTAATTCGTTTTACTTGGACTGTTGTTCTGTAAATCTGAATTTTGGTTGAATATATTGATGATTCACAGTTGTGGTCATTCTTAGAGAATTGCAACTTGCTTCTCAAGTGTCTTGTCAATTGATTTTCCTTCTCATAGATCAAAATAATGAATCTAGTAAGATAGTTGTTTCTGATCTATGTTAAGAGAGATTTGAGCAGTAGCTGAATCTATCCATTTAATTGACACTAAGAGACTCCAAATTATAAGATTGAACAAGGAAGGTTGGATAAATTGCTAGGGAACTACTATCTATCTCTCATCTGAATCTCATTTGCAATTTACCTTTCATTAGATTTGTTTCTTGTTTTGATTTCTCTTTTTCTGAACTCAAGCTCTCATCTTGGTAATTTGATAATTAATAGTGAATTGTTAAGAATTGAAATACAACTTAAGGCTCCTTGTGAAGAATGACCTAGGTAGTGCCTCACTTGCTGCATTTTCCCTAGTAAAACTTTGATTACCTAGCGACAAGGTTTATCAAATTGGCGCCGTTGCCGGGGAGCCTTACTTGTTGAGGTTCTGAGCAATTCACTGGTGTGCCAAGAAATTTTCATGTTTGAAAACCCAAAACTTCAGAAAAGTAGCTTTAGTGTTTTTGAGTTGTGCTGCATGTTCACTTTTGTGCTTTGTTGTTAAGTAGTTTCCTTTTTGCTGTGTTTTAAATTCATTCCATAGGTTGTCAAGGAGTTAACACAATTGAGTAGGCTGTGAATTGTTTGAATCCTTGCTGTAGCAACCTTTCCCTTTTAATTGTTCTTCCATTTAACCTAATGATGGTTGGTTGTTTTTATGCTTTTGAGATATTTTTCTTGTTGACAAACTAATACCATTGTGTTAAGGGGTTCAATTTGCAGGAGTGAAGGTGTGAACAGTGTCAGAAGCTGCTGCAGAATTCGTCCACCTGGTTTATCAGTACCAGGCGCCGCGCGCGGATAGCATCAGGAGCCGCGGCGGATTTCACAGAATCAATCCTGCAAAAGGAGCCGCGGCGGGATTGCACCAGGAGTCCGGGCGGATTTCACCCTGATCCCTTCTTAGCTTTTTTTTTGTTCTCTCTTGACTTCTGTCTTTTGTCTAATTGCTTTTTCACATTTATTTTATTAGTCTATTCTAGTATTCTTTAGTTGCATGTCCCAGGATAAAGGTCTTTTACCTTTTGAATTGGGAAATCAATAGAACTCTTAGGCAAATCAAGAAAACCAAACAAATAGCTGAGTCTAGTACAACCTATAGTGAGTGACTCTCATCCTCAAGTTGAATCTTGTTCTTCCTCAGAATCTGAATCTACTTTAGGAGGGTTTATAGAAATCATTTTGTGATGGTCACAAAATAATAACAATGCCCAAACTGAGAGAGGTGATGCTACAAATAGACCTCAAATGAAAGGCAAGCTGAAAATGTTCTCCATAATGCTAATATTCAATTGAATAGAGATGAGGAGAATAGGAGCATTAGAGAAATTAATAACTCAAGTGTGAACTGTGATCCATGTGGTTTTTATAACTTTGAAGCTGATTTTGAACTAAAAGGTACTTTGATTAATGCCTTACCAAGATTCCTTGGTCTTGCAGGGGATGATCCATATAGACACCTTCAGAATATGCATGCGGTTTGTTCCTCTATGAAGCCCCATGGTGGTCAATTGGAAGATGTGCTAAGGAGAGCTTTCCACTTCACATTAGAGGGAAATGCCAAAGAATGGTTGCAAAGCCTACCTCAGCACTTCACAACACTTACATGGGAGCAACTTAAGAAGGCCTTTTTAGAGAAGTACTTTCCTGCATCAAGGACATCTAAATTGAGGAAGGCAATCTATGGAGTTCAACAAGATAGTAGAGAGACCTTGTATGAGTATTGGACAAGATTTCTAGCTATGCTTTCTAAATGTCCAAATCATCAAATCAGCAAGTCTAATCTAGTTCAATATTTCTATGAGGGCTTGCTATCTCATCACAAGAACACAATAGATGCTGCAGCCCATGGTTCACTATTTGATTTGACTCCTCACAATGCTTGGGAATTATTGGAGAAGATGGCCAACAATAATCAGCAATTCAGCACAAGGGATAACCAATCTGTCAATGAAATTTTAAGGTCAAATCCTACTAACTTAGACTCTCAATTTGCTGCCTTATCAGAAAGGATGGACAAGAGAATGACTAGGATGGAGCAACTCTTGTCAACTAAACAATGTGGTGCTATGGGAACATCTCAAGCCTTGGTAGCTCCCTCTTGTGACTCCTGTGGTTCTATGATGCATTGTACTGAATCTTGCCCTTCTCAATTTGAAGAAGTGTCAGCCATGTATCAACAAAGAGCCGGTCAATATCAGCAAAGGAACCCTTTCTCCAACACTTATAACGAAGGATGGAAGGATCATCCCAATTTTAGATGGGGAGGAGGAGAGAACAACAAGGAGAGATTCATGCAGAATAGGTTCCAGCAACGTCAACATTCAGAACAAGTTATGGTTCCTTCCCAAACTACTCAAGAAGTTGGGAATTCAAGGAATGATGACATGTCTCTCTTGTTGAAAAGCATGAACAGTATGAATGCTAATCTCAGTGCTATGGCATCTCAAATGGACAGAATTGATAAGCATACCACTGCATCTGATGCAAGAATGGCTGCTATAGAGAATAGGGTTGAACAATGGGAAACTAAGACAGCAAACTTGGCTAACTTTGTTACCCAAATTTCAGATAATTTCAGCAGTCTTCAAGCAAAAACAAGTGGAGCTTTGCCTTCCAATACTGTGATTAATCCCAAGTCATTGAATGCCATAAGTTTGAGAAGTGGAAGAAAGGTGACATTCAATGAGAATGATGAAGAATCTGACTTGGATGAAGATCATTACACTAAAGGGAATTCTACTCATGAAAAGAAACCACCAAGTGTGGAATCTGAAAGCTTAAGAGAGAAGCAACTTCTGCAAGCAAGAAAAGAAACCGGATGTAGAAGTGCAACTACTGAAGGTTGCACAACTGAAGCCGGCCCTTCAACTATGGATGATAAAGGCGTCCATGAAACACCATTGAGAGAGGACTTGAGGCAATCTTCTTCAAGAATTGCAGATCCTAACCAGGACAATGGGAAGATTGAGCAAGAGAAAGTTGAAGATCCTCACAAGAGCAATAAACCGGGAAGTCAAGGTAAGGAGGTAAGCTTGAAAGATCTACCTTTTCCTAAAGCTTTTATGTTTGGGCAGAAGGTTGCAAAAGAAAAGCAAAATAAAGAAGTTTTAGATTTCTTTAGTAAAGTAGAAATTAACATTCCTTTGCTGGATTTGTTGAAGAAAGTGCCTGAATATGCAAAATTCTTAAAAGACATTTGCACTAATAAAAGAAAGTTTAAAACTAATGAATTGGTGCAAGTTGGCCCTAATGTTTCAGCCCTTTTTAAAGCTCAATTACCTGTGAAATGCCAAGATCCAGGAGCTTTCTCCATTCCTTGTCAAATTGGTAAGTTTCATATTTCTAAAGCTTTACTAGATTTGGGTGCTGCTATCAATGTGATGCCAAGTTCTGTTTATTATGCTTTAGGAGTTGAAATCATGAAACCTACAAGTGTCTTAGTGCAACTAGCTGATAAGTCTATTAGGAATCCCAAGGGAATCTTAGAAGACATTTTGGTTCAAGTAAAAGACCTTGTATTTCCTGCTGATTTTTATGTGTTAGATATGACTAATGAGGCCATAAGTGAAAGCACATTGATTTTGGGCAGACCATTTCTAAGAACTGCCAACACCATGATTTGCATGAAGGATGGGATTATAAAAATGGAATTTGGTGGACAAGAAATTCAATTTAACATGTATGAGATGATGAAACATCCACATGAGGATTATTCTCTGTTAGGGCTTAATATGATTGATGTGTCACTTGAAAATGAGTGTGAATCTATTTTTGAGCATGATAACAATGATGATACTGAAGATTCCTTCGTCTCTTTCTCCTCCATATATTCTCCTTCATCTTCTTTTTCTTCACACCTTGATGATGTGCCTAGCATTGATTCTAAAATTGATGGCTGGCTTTCCACTTGGAGTGAATTGTCTTCAGTTTCATCCATTAAGTCTTCCATTGATGCTAATTCCACTCTGTCAAGTGATGAACAACTTGCAAAAAGATTGCTTGTAGATTTCTCAACAGCACAAGAGAGTGAATCAACTCCTATACAAGAAGGGGAAGGTGAAGGGCACAAGACTCATGATTGCAAGGCCAGCCCAAGTCTCATGGATGAACCTCCATTCAAGGAGCATGCAGCTGAACCTTCTGAACAACAGGATTTGCCTTTAAATTCTTATCACATTTTGTATTCCAATCCTGTTTACAAGTCACTTGATCTTAATTTCTTTAACCATGCAGAACTGGAACACCTCTTGGAAATCATGCGAAGTGCAGCTACTCCCAACCCTAGGAGATTAAGCATGACACCAACCAAATTTGCTGAAATATGTAGCATAGGGAGTGCACTTTTGCAATCTAATTTTACTTCTGAAATTGGAATTCCCCAAGATTATTCTGCATCTAACTTTGAGTTTTCACATGGATTTACAAATGTTTTAAATGCATTGTTGCAGGGACCAACTAAGGAGAGTTACTCACATGAGGATGAATGTACAACTGAAATTTTTGGTATTGAAGCCTTGAAGCAATCTGGAAATAATTGCACTACCTTGGAGCTCAAGAAACTGATACCCTCAGTAGTTCAACCTCCTGAATTGGAGCTTAAACCCTTACCATCAACACTGAAATATGCATTTTTAGCTGAAAATGAAAGACTCCCGGTGATAATCTCTAACTCTTTAACTGATATTGAGGAATCTCAATTACTTGCTGTTTTGAAAAGGTATAAAAGTGCAATTGGGTGGTCTTTAGCAGATATTCCTGGTATTAATGCTTCAATTTGCACTCATAGAATATTGTTAAATGAAAATGCAAAGCCCATAAGGCAACCTCAAAGAAGACTTAACCCACTCATACTTGATGTTGTTAAAAAGGAAGTAACAAAGCTGCTTAGTGCTGGTATCATATACCCTATTTCAGATAGTGAGTGGGTAAGTCCAGTTCAGGTTGTTCCTAAGAAAAGTGGGATCACTGTGGTTAGGAATGAAAAAAATGAATTAATCCCCACTAGAATCCAGAATTCTTGGCGTGTTTGCATTGATTATAGGAAACTTAATGATTCTACAAGAAAAGATCATTTTCCTCTACCCTTTATAGATCAAATGCTTGAAAGATTAGCTTGTAAATCTCACTATTGTTTCCTTGATGGTTTCAGTGGCTATTTTCAGGTTCCCATTGCACCTCAAGATCAAGAGAAGACTACATTCACTTGTCCCTTTGGCACATTTGCATATAGAAGAATGCCATTTGGACTTTGCAATGCACCGGGCACATTCCAAAGGTGTATGCTATCCATATTTAGTGATTTGCTAGAGAATGGAATTGAGGTGTTTATGGATGACTTTACCATCTATGGAAATAATTTTGATGAATGCTTAGTGAACTTGGAAAAAGCTCTATCAAAATGTGTTGAAAAGGATCTTATTCTGAATTTTGAAAAATGTCACTTTATGGTTCAACAAGGAATAGTTCTAGGTCACCTAATTTCTGAAAAGGGAATAGAGGTAGACAAAGCAAAGGTTGAAGTAATTTCCTCTCTACCCTATCCAACAAATCTTAAGGAGCTTAGATCTTTCCTAGGCCATGCTGGATTTTATAGAAGATTCATAAAAGATTTTAGTAAAGTGACTTTTCCAATGTCTAAATTGCTGCAAAAAGATGCTTCCTTTGATTTCACTGATGAATGTAAGATGTCTTTTGATGAGATTAAATCCAGATTGACTTCTCCACCTATTTTGACTTGCCCTAATTGGAATTTACCATTTGAATTGTGTTGTGATGCCTCTAATAATGCAGTGGGTGCAGTTTTGGGACAAAAGGATGGTAAGGTTTCCAAGGTTATTGCTTATGCTTCAAAGACTCTAGATAAGGCTCAAACTAATTACACAACTACTGAAAAGGAGCTCTTTTCTATTGTTTTTGCATTAGACAAGTTTAGGCCTTACCTAATTAACTCTAAGGTTACTGTTTTCACTGATCATTCTGCTGTCAAGTATCTTTTCAGCAAGCCACAATCCAAACCGAGGCTCTTAAGGTGGATGTTGTTGATCCAAGAGTTTGACATTGACATCAAAGACAAACCTGGAGCAGAAAATGTGGTGGCTGACCATCTAAGTCGCTTACCAGAAACTACAAGGGGAGTAATCGGTTCAGATTCTGTTTGTGATGAGTTTAAGGATTGTTCTGTTTCTGCCTTGTCTCTCTTGGAACCTTGGTATTGCCATATTGTCAACTTTTTAGTTGCTGGTCTAATTCCCCCCTCTTTGTCTCATTTTCAGATGCAGAAGATTAAGAGTGAGTCTAAGCACTACATTTGGGATCCTCCAATCCTTTGGAAGGTATGCAGCGACCAAATCATTCGGAGATGTGTACCAAATGAAGAATTTCAAGACATCCTGCATGCTTGCCACTCTCAAACTTGTGGAGGTCATTTTAGTGCTAACAAGACTGCAAGAAAAATATTGGAAGCTGGTTTGTATTGGCCATCACTCTTTAAAGACTCTTATGAGTATTGCAAGAATTGTGACATTTGTCAAAGATTTGGTGGCCTAACTAAGAAACATGAATTACCCCAACACCCAATGCTTTTCTGTGAGGTGTTTGAAGTATGGGGTATTGATTTTATGGGCCCCTTTCTTCCTTCTATGGGTTTTACATACATTCTTCTTGCAGTTGATTACCTTTCAAGATGGGTAGAGGCCATAGCAACCAAAAAGAATGATGCTGCTACTGTTTTAAAATTTCTGAAAAATAACATCTTTTCTAGATTTGGCATTCCTAGAGCAGTAGTTAGTGATAATGGCACTCATTTTTGTAATAAATTGCTACAAGGGTTATTCACCAAGTATGGTGTGACACATAAGACATCCACACCTTATCATCCCCAAAGTAATGGGCAAGCTGAAAATGCAAATAGAGAAATCAAGAAGGTGTTGGAACGAATAGTTAAACCATCTAGGAAGGATTGGAGTGCCAGATTAGATGATGCTTTGTGGGCATATAGAACTGCATTTAAAACCCCAATAGGCATGTCTCCTTACAGATTGGTTTATGGTAAGATGTGTCACCTACCGGTTGAGATTGAACATAAGTCTCTTTGGGCTGTAAAAGCATGTAACCTTGATTTTGATTCTGCTGGTATGGAAAGATTATTGCAATTGCAGGAACTTGAAGAGTTGAGACTTGAAGCATATGAAAATTCCAGGTTCTATAAGGAGAAGACAAAGATGATTCATGACAAGCAAATCCTAAGGAAGACTTTCAAGGTTGGAGATAAAGTGTTGCTGTATAAAGCACGATTCACATTTAAACCTGGGAAGTTGAGCACTAGATGGGAAGGACCATACTTGGTCACTAAAGTTCACAAATTTGGCATGATAGAGCTGCTAGATGAGAAGAGCAGTAAGACTTTCAAGGTCAATGGTCACCTGCTCAAAATCTACAAGGAGAATTTTGATCCACCATAATTTCAGGTTGTCCCCTTCCTTACACACTTTAGTCTGTGTTTATTTGATTATTATCATTCTTGAACTCCATTTTTGAGCAAGTGTGGGGGAGGGCATAACTAGTAGCAAGTGTAGGTTGTTTTTAGTTTGTTTTGAAGTGTTCTGTTGTTTCTTTCCATTCCTTCCCTTACCAATTTTTCCTTGCTATCTTTTGTTCAAATTTGCATTGAGGGCAATGCAAGGATCAAGTGTGGGGGAGTGAATGTTGTGTTTTTGTGTGTTCTGTGTCTTTTGTAGAAGAACCTCAGTTTTCAAAAACTTTTTGAAGGTTTAAGCTTGCTTCAGGATTTCTAATGTTACATTTGTGACTGATTTGATTTAGAAATTAATATCTTGAAGTGAAATTTTCTAATGCATAGAGATTAAGCATGATGTGTTCTTTACCTGAGGTGAATGAATATGGAAGACAAGCCTAGTTGGAAGGATTCTTTGAGCCTTTATATTCATTTCTGGTGTGTGCATTCACTTAGTTCTTATACTCTCTAGAACTTGTCTTAGTTCTTAATCAAGACCACATGTAACATTAGTATTCTTGAACATGATTGAGGCATTCATTCAATTTAGCTACTTAGACCAAATGGCCAACCCCTACATGATTTATCCCTTGTTACCCATTTGAGCCTTTTTAGCTGAATTTTTCCATTCATTTCACTCTCATTTATAAAACCTCTTTCCTACAAGGATGCATATTTCATTTCATTAATTCCTTTTAGAATTCACTAGCATTTTGATGGATTCAATTGATGGATTGATATGAGGAGATGCATACTTGAACTTAAAAGAAAAAAAAAAAACAACAAAGAAAAGAAGAAACATGCGAATGTAAAAGAAAGAAAAAAAAAAAAAAAAAAAAACAAAAAGAGAAAGAGAATAGAAAAGTTGAAAAGAAATAAAAAGGCAAGAAAAGAAAAGAAAGTGGGAATAAAAGCACCTTTATAGCTTTAGACTTCAAGATCAAGAAGTCAAATCCTCAATTGAATATTACTAATGCTATTGAATTCTACACATTGATTCACATATTATCTCTATCCTTCTATGCATTCTTGTGCATTTCTTCCTCACCCTTACATTACAAGCCACAAAAGTCCTCTTGATTCTTGAGTACTTATGTATTTAAGTGGTGGAGAGGTAGAGCTATTACAAGCATATGGTAGAGCATTTGAATAAGTGAATTGAGTGAAAGAACCTTTGATACTTGTTAGTTGAGCGATACACTAATTCCCTTGTGTGGTCTTCTATATCTTATTCACTTGGATTAAATTACATATCATTGCTTGGTTTCTTTGCATTAGAATGTTCCATGGATGGATGTTGGTTGAAGAATCATTGTTGGTTGCAGTTGTAACCTGAACTTTTGAACTTGCTTATTCCTTTCTTGCATCCTTCTCTTTCACAATATGTTTAGACTTGATTGCCCAGGAGTGCAAAAGCTAAGTGTGGGGGAGTTGATAAGTCTCATTATTTACATACATTTCTAGCCCTAAACACATACTTTTGCGATCTATATTTACATACTTTGGGCATAATTAGGTTCCATTGTGTATAAGAGTTGGTGAGAAGAATTATGAGGTTTTGCAAGTGTTTTTACATGTTTTTATATGATTTTATTTGTGTGTACTTTTGATCCCTGCTTTGGCATGAATTTCAGGAAGTTTCAGTAGCATTTTCGCCATTCTGTCTGAGGCGCCGCGGCGGATTGACGGAGGCGCCACGGCGGATTTCCAAGGTACTCTCGGTGAAAAGCGCCGCGGCGGATGGACTAAGGCGCCACGGCGGACGGAGGTTTTCATGAAGCTCAGGATCATTAATCAAAACGACGCCGTACAGGACAGGAGCCGCGGCGGATTGACGGAGGAGCCGCGGCGGATGACCGAAATTTCCAGATTTAAAAGCTGAAGTCGCGCGCTTCAACAGGAGGATCAGATTTCAGTTGCTCACTCTCCCTCCAACGCGATTTTCTTGCTCTCTCCGCCCTCTCTCATTTCTCTCTTCCATTTTCGTCCAATTCCATCAATTTCCACCGATCAACCATGGATCTTTCATCAATTCTTGCTGTTTCTACCCTAATCCAGAGTATGAGTAGCTGAATTTCCAAGTTCTTCTAGCAATGAAGCTGACCTGAGTTCATGGAGCTAAACAGGGAGTCATTTCAGATCTATTTTCTACCTTCTATTCTAAGAGTCATTTGTTTCAGTTGAACAATTGTGATTAGAATGAAGATTGAGTGATTAGATTTATGTTTCTTGGAATTTAGATCTGATTGAACATTCAGATGTGAGTTGTGTCCTTTAGTTCAGTTGAATAGAGGATTCTCTGTTGATTTGTAAATCTAATTCGTTTTACTTGGACTGTTGTTCTGTAAATCTGAATTTTGGTTGAATATGTTGATGATTCACAGTTGTGGTCATTCTTAGAGAATTGCAACTTGCTTCTCAAGTGTTCTTGTCAATTGATTTTCCTTCTCATAGATCAAAATAATGAATCTAGTAAGATAGTTGTTTCTGATCTATGTTAAGAGAGATTTGAGCAGTAGCTGAATCTATCCATTTAATTGACATTAAGAGACTCCAAATTATAAGATTGAACAAGGAAGGTTGGATAAATTGCTAGGGGAACTACTATCTCTCATCTGAATCTCATTTGCAATTTACCTTTCATTAGATTTGTTTCTTGTTTTGATTTCTCTTTTTCTGAACTCAAGCTCTCATCTTGGTAATTTGATAATTAATAGTGAATTGTTAAGAATTGAAATTCAACTTAAGGCTCCTTGTGAAGAATGACCTAGGTAGTGCCTCACTTGCTGCATTTTCCCTAGTAAAACTTTGATTACCTAGCGACAAGGTCTATCACTAAGGCAAAACATAACATAAACTTGTAAACATAACTTTTTAAACATCTCATCATAGTTTAGTCACATCATGGCAACATAGTCACATCATGCAAGCATACATATCAAGCACACAATACAGGTAACTTTACTACCTTGTAACATAGCTTTCCTCTTGCTTTTCCTTTGATTCCCTTGTCTTTCCAACCCTATGGATTTTCGGTCAACACCATTAAACATCCTCTTGGATGTTTCAAGATCCTAAACACATCAATAAATTATGCAAAACAATTATTAGAATCAAGTCATCAACTTATCTTTATTTGATTCTTTCTTGAACATAATTGAACTCTAACTTTTGAGTTTCAATTCCAACCTTCCTAAAATTATTTTCACATGCTATCCCCACATAATTTTGTATGTAGAATCTATTTCCAAGTTCAAAACAATCAAAATCCAATCCTAACCATTCAGAATAGTAAAAGTCGAAGAGAATCACAAACTAAGGGAAAGTTGGATTTCTTGCAAAATTAACACAGAACCACTTGATTCTTGTTGTTTCCAAGCCTTTAAACATGCTTTTAACATCCATATCATCTTCTCCTATTCCAATAAATTTCATGCAGTACCTCCCCATAGGATTTCAATCATAAAAAATCCAATCAAACTAACCACCGGCTCAAAAATAATAGGGGAGGTGGAAACTACATCAAAAATGGCACGCATATCTTGTTTTATAGCTTGATCTGGCTTGGGATCAGTTGTCCTTTGTTTCTCCCTCATCTTTCTCTCTCTAAAAACCTTTTTTCAAGAGCTTCCCTATGGGTTCAAGGTGCTTGGACGAAATGGAAGAGTGGGGAGGGGCATTTATAGAAAGGTAGAACAAATCCTGGCCGTCAATTCCAATTCGATCTCGGCCATCCATTCTTTCTTCTTGAATAAGTAAGCTTTCTCTCCAAGAAATGTGGCACTTGTCTAGGGTGATGTCATCTTGATGACATCATGCTTACATCATCAAGCCACATGTCTTTAATCCAACCGCACATGTGTCTTGCATTCGACCGTACACGTGTCTTGTATCCAACAGTACACGTAATACCTTCTTTTCCTATCTAAGTGTACACTTGTCTCTTACATATTCCTTTATCATTTTGGCATTAAAATATGGAGGAAATTAGTATAAAATTCGTGCAAAATATAGCCCTTCGGTATTCGTCTACCTATTTTGCCATTCTGCAATGTATCAGGTACTTTTTTTTAGTTCTGACTAACCCGGTACCATTGGGACATGTTCTGGCACCATTTTCTCATCTTAATTAAGTATATCTATGGTGCCATCTTAGAGGAGCATAGATGAAAATAACTAGCTCTGCTGATAGGCTACTTAACCTTACTGAGTCACACAGTAGAGATTTCACTATAACGGGTAGACAAAGGACTCTCTAAAATATTCTCGTACTACATTCTAATTTTTGTGCTGTCTATAAATATCCTACTGACTCAGTATGATGACTCGTAGATGTCATGATTGCATTTGGTGATTCAGCATGATGACTCAGGTGTCATAATTGCATTTGGTGACTCTGCATACTGACTCAGCGCCGTCATAATGGTCTTTAGCTATTTTCTTTCTCCTTTTTCTAGAAATATTATTAAATAATACTTAATCAGGGTTACCTTCACTGAATTCTTTCTATCGGCTCGTAACTTCGTTGATCTGTCTCTGGGTTTCATTCTTTCCCTTTCATCACGGGAAATTTTTCTAATTTTTCTCTAGTCAAAAGTCAAACTCTAGACACCTATTTTGACTTTCCCTGGATAGGGTATAAATAGGCTTTAAATTTAATTAAGGCTAACCTTGTCAATTTCTGGGGACAGAATCAATTTTACAATCTGTGTAAATTCTTCAACTATTGTTTACCAGTTTTTCCTGGTTATTTGAGGCCATCTCATAATTTAAATAATTCAATTTAAAGTACTATCTTAAATTGTCCAAAACCCTGGAATGACTTTAGGGCATTTCCATCATTTCTAGCCTTATATCAGCTCTCGGATCCTATTCTCATTTTTCTAGAATTTTTCTAAGTCATTTGGGTCCTTTTCGCTAACTCTGAGCATTGGCCAATTAGAACTTTTATTATTTACAATTAGGTCCCTACTTCGCCTAAGAATCTTTTCTTTGCAATTTGGTCCCTCCTTAGGCCTAACCTTTAGAACCATCTCTTGCAAGTTTCTGACATAACCTCTAGCCCTTAGTTATTTCCAGTTCGTCATTCTTTAGTCCCTGAATACTATTGTTTTACACATTTTCCCTTGGAAAATCTTTTTTTCCTTCCGAGGGATCTTCGAGACTTTCGTTGCATTGGACTTAGTAATTATCCTTTCCTTGTACTATTACTTCTATCTATGAGCCAAAATTTGGGATGTTACATATTGTACTCTTAGCCAGTACCCTCTGGGGGAGTCTTTTGACTTTGACTCATACCCCAGTCAAGCTTTCTCAGCTCAACCATTCCTCTCCTGAGGGGGAGTCTCTTAATAGTTACTACCTATCTATTAGGTTACTTTCTGTGATTCCTTACTCCTCCTGTACATCCATTTCCCCTAGAGAAGTCACCTCAGTTTCATAACCTTAGTTGGACCAATCTTGGTAACCCATCACTTTCCTAGATAAGGGATTTTACTCATACAGGGCTTTGCTTGAACCAATACTCTGCTTATACCTTTGTATTATACCTTTGTCAAAACCTTTACCAGAGCCTCTATTCTATTTAAACAATTGCCAGAACCTTTGCTCTAATACCAAAATGAAACATCCTACCTTTAACCCCTTAGAGTGCACATTAGTAAGTGTTATGGTTCAAGCAGGTCATGACACAAGCCCATGGATTTAAAATTTCAACATAATTACTCAGGTTATTGTTCACTCTTTAACTTCAGATTTCAGGTCCAATTTTGAAAAATCATAACTAATTCCATAAAAATTGTATTGAGATGTTCTAAAATTCTACGGAAAGCTCCTTCAATTCTCTTTAAGAGAAAAATATCAAACTAGACTTATCCATGACCAATTCATACAGTTTAATCAATAAAAATTACTATTCATTTGGTAAATTCGGAAACTCCCAGATTCTATGCCTTCACTTTGAAAAATCGTATCTCCATGTGTCCATGTGTACACATCTAATTAAGGTGATCTAGCACTCATTTTAAAGCTTAGGATGTGTACTATAATTCTACCAAATTTCGTGACTTAACTCATTCATTTGATAGGTCAAACTGGAGCTACAAACTCACTACCGCAGGACTTATGTTTTATCCTTTAATCTCTTTTTACTTTAATTCTTTCTATTTCTTTTGCATACATAAATTGGGTTTACACTTTCCCAATTATCCTTATACATTTCTATTCATCCCATAAACATTGTAATTAAATACTTGGCATCATTGGTATCCGTAACATAGATCACAAAATAGGAGAATTATACATTGAATAATAACATCATTCATTAACATCAATGATTCTCCACTTCCTTCTTCTTGCCTCTCATGCTATTATTGCCCACCATTGATTGACCTAAATAGTTGGTTAGGGAGGAGTGAGATTTGAGAGAATCTAAGTAGCAAGCACTACCTATAAGCATGCAAGACATAATGTACATGCATGACATGTTATAACATTAACACATGAATACCATGGAAAGTAAGCTAAAGTATTTCATGCTTTCATAACATATTGCCAAGGCAAAACATACATAAACTTGCAAACATAACTTTGCAACAATCTCATCATAGCTTAGTCACATCATGGCAAGACAACCACATCATGCAAGCATACATATCAAGCACACAATATAGGTAAATTTACTACATTATAACATAGCTTTCCTCTTGCTTTTCCTTTGATTCTCTTGTCTTTCCAACCCTATGGATTTTCGGTCAACACCACTAAACATCTTCTTGGATGGTCCAAGGTCCTAAACACATCAATACATGATGCAAAACAATTACTTGAACTCTAACTTTTGAGTTTCAATTCCAACCTTTCTAAAATTATATCCACATACTATCTCCACATAATTTTGTATGTAGAATCCATTCCCAAGCTTAAAATGTCACACCTTACTATTATATCCACTTAGGTTTCATTTAAAACCACTTTAGACCACATTGGATGGTCTTGGACTCACTTTTTATCTTAAAAACGCTAAATTTCGGATTTTTACTGTTCATCGGGTAAAAATCCAGTTTTTCTGGCCCAATTTCAAAAATTCATAACTTATTCCATAAAAATCAAAATGGGGTGGTTCAAAATTCTATTTAAATCTATTTAAGTACTTTCAAGGAAAAATAATCTCATGATCCAATTCCTTATGAAAAAGCATCAGGTTTTTATGAAATGCAACACTGTCCATTTGCCAAGAACCCTTTTTCCCAGATTCTAACCTTTAATTTTGAAAAATCATTAAAATTCGTATACTTGGCCATTTTTAACTTATTAGCTATCAAATTGAAGCTCAGGACATTATCTTTCATCATACCAAATTTTGTGGTTAAATGCATTCGGGAGCATAACCAAAAAGTTCCACAAACATGGCAGTGTCGGTGTGCTTACAGCACTGTTAGCTTAATATAGACATAACCAAAAAGGGTCCACGAAATTTTATGGCAAGACACCATACTTTAGTCTCCAATCTGCAGCTTGCTCATAGGAGTTTCAGGCCCTAAAATGTTAGATTATATTTGGGGGATGAGATTTTAAGAAATCCCAGTAGCAAGATCAATAAAACTAAATATTAACATGCATCATTATAAAGCATTTCAACATTAGCTATCATAGGAGAACTAATCTTTTATAAATAGGCAACCTCAAAATGCAAGGCCATGGCAACAAATGCAAGGAGCAACCATATCACAACATCATAGTTCAACCATATAATAGCAAGCATACATGCCATAAATAATAATGCAAAGTTAACATTAATGGCTAATTAGATTCCACTACCTTGATCCAATGCTTTTTGTTTTTCTTGTTGTTCCTTCTTTCTTCCACAAGTGCCAAACCCTAGCATGGCAATCCACAAAAAGGGTAGCAAGAATCATCAACCATTCCTGATAAAATCAATTGCATAACTCAAGTAACTCCTAAGCCCCTTAAAGCTTCCATCTTTGTTCTTGAATTTTTAGAGTTGGTTTCCATAAACCCTAAAAATTCTCTCTTGACTCAATCCTACATGATTTTTTATATAGATTCCAAATATCTACTTAGATTGAGCAAAAGAAAATTCCCTTTTTCAGTTTCAGCTTGGCCGAACCACTATGGTTCACTTTCCAAAAATTACAACTTTGATTCTATGGCTTCCAACTTTTGTTCTTTAGGTTTACCCTACACCATTTTTCATTTTGAACACAATGAAAGCCTCAAAAATTTGAAAAACATATCCTAGGGTTCAGATCTTGCTTTGGTCGAAATAGATCTCAAGCAACATAGCAAAAAAAACACTTCAAAATCAACCTATAAACTCTTGTAACCACTAGGATCTAACATGCTTTGAAGTGTTCTAGCAAGATCTAACAACCAAACTCCCTCCCCTACACAAGAAGCATTTCGACCAGCACTCAAAGAGGAAGAGAACCAGAAATTCAACCATACAACTCAAGCAAAGAAGGCAAGGAACAACTTAAAACCAAAAACTTACCTTGGATCTCACTTGTATGCTTAAAGTTGATGTCTTTCTCTTGGTTTTCCTTTGAACTCTCTCTTTTTCCCTCTCTTCATGCCTTGTACGAAATATGGATCAAATTTAGGGGGAGGAGAAGCTAATTCAATGCACCAAAATATCCCACCAACCATCATTAATGAGGAGACAAGTGTCAAGTGCCTAATTAGTCTTAAACCTCTCTCTTAATTAACTTAAATCATAATGTAATTAAATTCCAAAGTCAAGATCCTCTCCATTGGTAGCTTGACACTTGGAAAGCTTTAATTACCATCTATTAAAGGCTTGACAAGTGGCAACTTGTGGGCCAAGCAAAGTGCAAGACTCTACTTCTTGCTTTATCGGTGCACTTTTACTCCGGGTTTAACTTCTTTTCTATAATTACAGTACTCTGGCCTCTATAATTATTTTCTATCAAATCCATAAATTATTCTCCTCATTTTATCTTTCCAAATTGCCCTCTTTGTCTCAAATTTAATTTTCCAATAATTAAATTAAAAAGGAAAACTAATTTCCTTCTCTTTATTGATTTTTCCACTTTTCAAAGGAATTGGGAAAAATCTTGGATACTTGAGGGCCTTCTTTTAATTTCATAATCTCTTATAATTCCTTGGGATATCATAGGAATTTTCTTGGAATTTTATTCTGTAACATCCTGATTTTTGGGCCTAGAAGTATCAGAAATAGCCTGAATGGGATAGGCTACCAGACCTCTTTTTAGTAGAGGTCCTAAAGATGAGAAAGGAAGTTAAAGCAGTTTCAGGGACTAAACTGCAAAGTGAAGGTTTTAAGGGGCTAAAGGGTAATCAAAGTTAGAGGCTCCAGTAAAGTCTCAAAGGCCCAAAAAGAGAAAAAAGGCTAGATATAGACCAAAGGTTAAATTAAAAGCCTCAAAGAGATGGTTTTATGTGGTTGAGCCTAAGCAGGGGTAAAACCGTAAATTCAGAAAGTTACAGCCATCTGGCATAAAAATGGAAAGTACTTAGAAAATTCTAAGAAAATCCCAGAAAATGAGAAATAATATTCTAAGGCTCTTTTGTGAAGAGAGATGATGAAAATACCCTTGAGATAACTTGAAAGGAATTTATAAGTTTATGGCTCAGTTTGAGATGTAGAGGTAGATTTAATTCTTTGAGTCATAAGGAAACCTCAGAAAATTATGGTAAAATGGGGATGTATGATCTAAGAGACTTTAGAAAATTATAAAATTAGTCTCATCCCCAGAAGACCATCAAAATGGCTTTAAGAATACTTAAAATCTAGTTGTGTCGAAAAAGGGCATTTTAAAGAATGATTTTTAAGTAGGGCTACAGGTTGAGTTATGATATGAGAAAATTCATAAATTTTCTACAGAATTAGACGAATTTTATGGTATAAATAGATAAATTTTTGGAGTTCAGGATGGGATAAAATGCTCCAGTCAAATATTAAATAATTAATGTTCCTTAATTAGGAGACAAAGTTAGAAAATATCTCAGATATTTTGAGGAAGACAAGTTCAACTTGAATTCTCTTCTTCTTTCCCATGTGCTTCATTTATGAGGGTGATGAGTCATCGTATGAGTCACTAGAAGATATTTTATGGGCAGTAGAAAAATTAGAATGCAATACGGGTAAGTGTTAGACAGTTCCCTATCTACCCGGTAGAGCAAAATTTCTACTATGTGACTCAATAAGGTTGACTAATTGGTCAATAGTGTTGACTATTTTTTTCCCCTCTGCTCCTCTAAGGTGGCGCCATATATGTGACTTTTATTGGCCAATATCAATTATTAAAAATATCTAGAGATCTCAGAAAATTATGAAAAATTAAAGGAAATTCATTTAGGAATTATGGAGATTTATAAAATTATTTCCAACCCTAAATGATGAGGAGGTTAGCTTTAATTGAATATAAAGCTAAATTAATATTGGTAGATTGTCTGTTTTTACGGAAACGGCAATTTAAAGAGTTATATGTGGAGAAAAATTATGAAATTAATCAAAGAAGTTCCCTTTACTGAGATATAATTAATAGTGATCTAATATAAGAATTCTGAGATACTAGAATTTTTCAGCTATCAGATAAAATAAACCAATATTATATTACGATTCAGTAGACTGTCAGGACAATCGAGGTGGTAAAATTTCTGAAGAATGTCAAGGACACATGTCATGCCCAAATTGGCCAAGAAAGGGAAAAAGAAAATAAAAAGAAAAAGGAAAAGAAAATACTAAATCAAGTTAGATTAAAATTTAATTAGGGATAAGTAAAATGATTATGGTTAAGTCATCTTCCGTAGGATCGTGACACGTGGCAAACATGGTTCATTGGATGGCTAGGATTTAACCATCTATCTTTGAAAAGTCAAAAGTTTCTAGAAGGGTAATTAGCCAAGTTAATCAAGGAATTAAGAGAGTTAACCTTGATTAAAGTCTAATTAATCTTAATGGATAAGAACGATGACATAAGTCCTAATGACTCACCATCCAAGTGTCAACATATTAAGCCACATAGCCTAAGATTTGTACATGTGGAAAGAGGTCAAAATTGGAGGGCTAAGATTAAATCTTATGCAAGAAGGGCATATGTGGAATTAGTGAAATATGGAGCCTATAAATACTCCCTCACATGTTCATTTCATGCAAGACCTTTCAAGTAGGAAACCTCTTGCAAATTTTCATGTAAGAGAGAAAGAGAAGAATTCTAGTGAGAGAAAGTCATTTGGAAGCAAGGTAAGCTTCTAAAACTCTTCCATTTCAAGTTATAATGATGGTATGTTAGTTTTAGGCTATTTTAATGATGATAGAAAGTCATTTTCTAAGGGAAGTGCTGCCCAAATTTTATCAAAATGATAAGGAATGGTTTAGATGAAGATTAAGCATGGTTAAAGGTTAAAGATTAAGTGGTTACATGTTAGTTTGGTTGAAAATCCTTTTCCCTACAATATATATATGGTTCGGCCAAGCTAAGTCAATGGGAAGGGATTGGATTTTCATAAAACTAATATGATAAATGGATTCTACATGGAAAATTATGTAGGAAAGGCCCAAGAAAGTTCAAGAATCAAAGCTAGAAAAATAAACCCTAAAAGTCAAGAAAAAAGGGGTTTAAGGGGTTATGTTAAGTTATGGAGTTGAAGTAATACTTAATGTTGTGTCATTGGTTGCCTAATAGGCTATACACAATAAAAGGGCAAAGATCTAGTCAAGAGAAAAGAGTTCAAGAGGAAGGAAAGCCAACAAGGTAGCTTTTGTATTCTATTACTTGTTAGAGTTACTATACATTGTATGTTCATTGCTATGTGTTATAATGTTATGCCATGATGCCTCCATGCATGTATACCTTAGTTTATGCAAGGTTGAGATGATATGTTATGTTATGATGTTATGTTTTTCCATGGCAAGTACATAATACTCAAGTATGTATGTATGCATGTAGCTTGAATTACATTGTGATGTGTAACCATAGTAATATATGCAATGTGCTACTAAGATTTCCCAAGAATCTTACCCCCATACTTAACAAACCCTAGGGCCTTCAACCTCCAGGAGCAAAGGAAAAGAAGTAGCTATAGTGGAGAATTAAGTTTGCTTCAAGAAGAAGAAGAAGAATGAAGAAAAACCTTATGTTGGATGAATGTAATTAAGAGTATGCTTTAAGGTTTTAAGTTATCGATATATACTAGCTTATGTGTTAATATGTGAAAGTATGCTAGTGTTGTCCAATATGCATGATTATATGGTAGGAGAATTAGTATGCAAGTACTTGGTCAAGTAAGACAATTTATCCTTCCAAGGGGGATAAAAGTCAACATTATGGACTTAAACTTTGACCAAAGTCAAATTAAGCGATTGAGTGAGTATAGCCATGAGATTCGGTGAACAAATAGATGGGATTTTTCTCTTTAAGATGAGAGTTGATTCACCTGAACCTGATAACCACACAAAAAGTTATGCCCTTCCAAAGTTGGGCTAAAATAAGTGGAAAATGGAAAAATGACCATATGAACAGTAACTTTTTCAAAAAAAAACTGGGCTTGAATTTTAAAGCAATCAGTCCGAAAACTATTTTCTCTCAAAATTTATCCAAAGAGCTTTCCATAGAACTTGGAATCATTCAGCTTTGATTTTTCTATAATTAGTTATGAATTTTTGAAGTTTGCCACATTTTTGGGTTATAATGAATAGTAATCCGTAAAAGAAAATTTTCAAACTTGATTTTTCATAACTTGTAGTCTTCAAAAGTGATTCCAAATGCTTCTGCAAGGCAAGTTAATTGGTATAAACATAAGGTGTTACATATTCCCCTTAAATATATTTATTTGGAATTTTCCAAATAACAACCTTAAATTGGCTTAAATTGCCCTTAAATTCCTTTGTAATCTCTCTAGGGGCAGTTTGGTCATAAAACTAATTTTATAATCCCATGTAATTCTCAAGGAACCTTATCCTTATTTTTTCTTAATTTTCTGAGGCTTGAAAATATTTTTTCCATAATTATCCTTGACCAATTTTCCTTAATTAGTCAAACTTTTCATAATTGGCTTGGAAAACTATAATAATTATTTTCCACCAAAACTCTTCTATTTCTCCTCATCATTTTTGGCCTTTAAATATTTAGGAATACCCTTATTCCCAATTGTCATATTACTGGATGTGACATAAAACAATCAAAATCCAATCCTAACCATCCAGAACAGTAAAAGTCGAAGAGAATCACAAACTAAGGGAAAGTTGGATTTCTTGCAAAATCAACACAGAACCACTTGATTCTTGTTGTTTCCAAGCCTTTAAACATGCTTTTAACATCCATATCATCTTCTCCTATTCTAATAAATTTCATGCAGTACCTCCCCATAGGATTTCAATCATCAAAAATCCAATCAAACCAACCACCAGCTCAAAAATAACAGGGGAGGTGGAAACTACATCAAAAACGGCACTCATATCTTGTTTTATAGCTTGATCTTGCTTGGGATCAGTTGGCCTTTGTTTCTCCCTCTTCTTTCTCTCTCTGGAAACCATTTTGCAAGAGCTTTCCCCATGGGTTCAAGGTGCTTGGATGAAATGGAAGGGTGGGGAGGGGTATTTATAGAAAGGTAGAAAAAATCCTGGCTGTCAATTCCGATTTGATCTTGGCCATCCATTCTTTCTTCTTGAGTAAGCTAGCTTTCTCTCCAAGAAATGTAACACTTGTCTAGGGTGATGCTTACATTGTAATATCGTAGTATTTTAATTTTTTTAAAAGAAAGATAAAATAATAATATTTTAATACCCAAAAAAAAGGGAGCAACTTTCCACACTTCCATTGAAAAATTGAACCATGGAAAATGATGGAAAGTTGATGCATGGAAAATTAAGGCATGGAAAGTTGGGAGACGTGTGGAAAAAAATGGTAGGAAGACTTTAGAGCAGAGAAGGAAGACTTAGGGGAGGAAGAGTTAATGCCAGAGGAAAAATAGGAGAGAGTGGTTGGAGGAATGAAGAATAAAAAGGAGAGTGGACGCAGAAGATAAGGCATATGCGGAGAGAAAGAGAGAGAATTAGAGAGAGAGAGAACGAGAGAGGAGCAGAGAAGTTCTAGCATTTTGAAGGGTAATACAAGCTTTAGGGATCATCTAGGTACACAAATATAGTTCTTTTTATCAAACTTTCTTCATGAATATGTTCTATATATTTTAGGCTTCCTAATGATAGTATTATGAAAGTGCTTCGAGAAAATTTTGAGATTTATATATGATATAAATATGGATTTTTGGTAAAAGATGATCATGAAAATTTGGAGGTAAATGAGTTGTTAATTTTAATCGATTAGATTTGTCCATTTGTTGGTTTTTAGTATTTAAAATTAATTTTTCTCATTGAAAAATCTATTATATATGATTTATATTATATTTTTACCAATTAAATTCAAGTTAAGTAATTTATTTGGGTTGTTTGACATATTATTAAGATTTTAATCAGTCTAGTTTTATTTATTGGGTGGCTGAAGGTTTTTAAATAATTATTGTAGCTAAAAATTTTATTATTTATGGAAATATATATATGGTAGTTATACCATTAAAGTTTTGATTAGATTGTTTATTATAAATATTTGAAGTATTATTGAATTTTTGATAGTTTGATTTTGAGGTTTAAACTTAAAATGGGATTTTTAGAATTTAGAACATAATAATTTTATATTTGGAAATTGTGGAAAATCCTTTTTTTTTATATTAAGGTAAATAATTTGGGTTGTTAGAAATTTTAAGTTTTTTTCTAAAATACTTAATATAGAGAAGTTTAGAATAAAAATTTAATTAAATTAGAATTTTAAATAATATAGAGAAGTTTAATTAATTAATTAATTAGTTTATATTAATATGTGGTTATATTAATTGTGTAGATTAATTATTGGTTGAGCAAAGGATTGACCTTGTGGTAATCCTTAGTATTGCTTTGGCGAGAGGTAACACTTTCTACTTGTTATATGTGCTAATATGCTGTTTGTAAGTATTTTCCTATTTTTGAATAATATGTTTTTGAATTATTTAGATTCGAGTAGATATATTGTATCTTTTGAGCTATGAAAATTGTCTTGTGGGATTTTTGGAATGCGATTGAGAAGTTTGGAAAAGATATATGATTTATATCTTATGGATTATACTAAGAAAAGAGTGAGATATTTTTCGTTACATTGTGAATGATTAGTTGTTATTTGGATTTTGGATTGAGCGCTATCCTACTGCGTGGTAAT